>NC_037681.1:40707304-40749061 GCF_003255815.1 Theropithecus gelada
TCTCCTCTCCTCTCCTCTCCTCCCCTGCCCTCTCCTCCCCTCTCCTTTCTCCTCTCCTCTCCTCTCCTCTCCTCTCCTCTCCTCTCCTCTCCTCTCCTCTCCTTTCCTTTCCTTGGCATTAGCCCACAAACCCAACAATTGCTTGGCTTTTCTCCTCTCCTCTCCTCTCCTCTGCTCGCCTCGCCTCGCCTCGCCTCTCCTCTCCTCTCCCCCCTCCCTTCCCCTCCCCTCCACACTCCTCCCCTCCCTTTCCTTTCCTTTCCTTTTTCTGGAGACAAGGTCTTGCCATATTGCCCAGGCTGTACTTAAACTCCTAGATTCAAGCATCCACCTGTCTCAGCCTCCTGAGTAGCTGGGACTACAGGCATGCACCACTGTACCCAGCCATGCTCTGGCTTTGTGCCAGAGCATAAGCTAGAGTTGAAGCCATCCACTTCTTATGGTCCCATGGATTTTCCTGAAGGCAAAAGGAAAGGATTAGGACAGCAGAAAATGAGGAAAAAAGAAAAAACATAAAGCTTCCGTGATGGCATGAAAGTCTTGATCTGTCATCTTAGGAAAGTTGTTCAAGTCTAGTATGTCATCTGCTTCTGGGATACATTTTTCTATTAATAGCTTTATCTTAAAGTCTTCAATAGGTATACCGTTCTAAAAGTCTGAAGCAGTTCCTTTGAGTTGTGAGATGTGAACCCAAGTTTCAAAGCCCTGAAGTTTCACTGAAGTATGGGTGGTGGAAGAACTTGGTATGGTTCCTTTCAAGGGAGTTCGAGAGCGGTGTTCCTCTGACGTAGTTTTCAGAAGACCCAGTCACCAGGTCCTAGATCATGAATGGTTTGATTGTCCTCAGTCAGTGGATCGCAAAAATCTTCCTTTACCTGGGGAAGATACGCTTTGGCATAACGCATCAAAGCCTTGCACTATTTAGTCAAACTAAATGGAGAGTGGGAGATGCATGAAGTTCTATTATTAGCGGAATAGGCCTTCCAGGGACTATTTCATAGGAAGTCAACTTGTGGTTTCCAGTGGGAGTGGATCAGGTTGCCATTAAAGCTAATGGTAGTACATTTTGGCCAAGTGACTCAGTTAACTTTTCCAGTTTCGGTTTTGAGATGCCATTTGTTCTTTTTTTTTTTAATTTTTTTTTCTTTTTTTTTTTTTTTTAGACAAAGTCTCGCTCTGTGACCAGGCTGGAGTGCAGTAGTGCAAACTCTGCTCACTGCAACCTCTGCCTCTGGAGTTCAAGCGATTCTCCTGCCTCAGCCTCCCAAGTAGCTGGGATTACAGGTGTCTGCCACCACACCCGGCTAATTTTTGTATTTTTAGTAGAGACGGGGTTTCACCATGTTGGCCAGGATGGTCTTGATCTCCTGACCTTGTGATCTACCCTCTTTGGCCTCCCAAAGTGCTGGGATTACGGGTGTGAGCCATCGCGCCCGGCCTACCATTTGTTCTTTCAATCTTTCTGGAAGACTGAGTGGGATAGACACAATGGTAGTGCCAGTGTGTCTATAACACCTTTTTAAACTGCATTATAACTTGCCCCATAAAATGAGTTTACCTATCACTGGAGATTTCTCTAAGAATGCCTCATAAAGGAAACACATTTTCTAATAATTTATTAGCTATTGCCACAGCATTGGCCTTCCTACATAGAAAAGCCCCTAACCAACCAGAAAACATACAAGCTGCTACAAGAATGTACTGACACTCCATTGAGGGTGGCAACTGAATGAAGTCCATCTCTAAATGTTCAAATGGTCCATCGTGTAGCAGAAATATACCTCCTGAAGTTTTGTTCTCCCAGAATCGTGAGTCTGACAAAACAAACATTGGTTATAACCCATTTTTAGTAATTTTAGAACAATTACCCCACCAATATTTTTTCATAATTTGTATCATTTTTTCTGTTCCATGATGAATTCTGGAGTGCAGAGATTTTAACAATGGAAACTTCAAAGACTCAAGAAGGACCAGGTGGCTGTCCAGGCCCTCTGCGATTCCATGCTTAAATTGAACTTACGTACTTTCAGATACCAATTTTGTTTTTCCAAATCAGATGCACTGCACTGTTTATTAAATAGGTCTTCATAAGGGAATTGACTTGGATCAATCTTACAGAATTAATCCAAGTTGCATATTCTAACATTTCAGCACTGATTTAGCATAAAAATCTGCTAGGGCATTCCCTTGATATTCAGATTCAGTTTTACAGGTTGAGCTTCAATATTAATAATGGCAATCTGTAATGGTAATAGCATAGCAAAAAGGAGCCCATTTTTGATAGGAGTCCTAGTAGCAGTGAGAAGCCTTCATTGTTTCTGGAACATGCCCAAACTGTGTGTTACTTCAAAAGCATATCTGCTATCTGTGTGACTATTTACTGACTTGTCCTTAGCTATATGACAAGCTTGGGTGAGAGCAAAAAGCTTTACAAATTGAACTGACTTAAATTGAGGAAGAAATTTTATTTTGTCTTTATTAACTCATTTTGAGTAGTAATGACATACCCTGCCTGATCTTTTCCTTCTGAGGTTATGGCATAGGACTCAACAAGAAAAGTATTAACTCAAGATGATCCAATGAAGTATCCTGTAAGTCAACACAAGGGGTGACTATTTCTGATGCTACACTCGCACAACTGTGATCTTCACCATCATCAGGCAGAGTTAATAGAGTAGCAGGGTTAAATAGATAGCAGTATTTTATACCAAGATTAGAAGGAGACAGGACAAGAATTTCATAAGAGTTTAGCCTATTTGCTGAAAAATATTGTTTGGTTGGAATTTAATAGACTTTCCACAGCATAATGGGATTTGCAAATTAAGTTCCTTCACCAGCTCAGATGAAGCTGTCACCAACTCGACTGCTGTTACTGTTTTAATACAATTCAAGTATACCTTAGCTACTGAGTCTAATTGCAGGCTATAATATGCAATAGGCCTGTGTGCTCTGCCATGTTCTTGGGTAAGAACTTCTAATGACTGATTGCTACATTGACAAATGAACAAGGTTAAAGGTTTAGTGTAATCTGGAAGTCCTAAAGCTTGGGGACTGTTGTGAGGTCAATGCCATTTGGTTAAAATCCTGTTCATAACTATCTTCCGGAAGTAAAGGATCTGGTGCTGCATTTCTAATGAGCTCATACAATGGTGAGGTCATTAAGGAGCAATTCAGAACCCAGGACTGCAATATCCTGCAAATACAAGAAAACCTGTTAATTGTCTTTTGGTTGCAGGCTGAGGACAACTTTAAATAGTTTTTATTCTCTCAGGTGAGAGAGAAACTCTTCAGTAGTTAAGTCATGTCCCAAAGAGTGGACTTTTTCTCATGAAAATGGAAGTTTTCCATCAAAACCTTGTGACCTTTATGTATGAGTTGCTGTAAAAGGTAAACTGAGTTCATTTCAAAGCAGTCATTTTTTAGTGGGAGAACATAGCAACAGGCCATCTACATACTGAATAAAAAGTAAGATTTTGAGGAAACTGTGGGGTCATTGAGTTCTGGTGTACTGCCTGGGAAAAATTCACATAGTGAAGGTATACTGCTGATCTTTCCAAGTAAAAGCAAATAAGTTGACTCTCTTTATGAACTGGAATGCTAAAGAAGGTTGATCAAAGGTATATTACCATAAGCCACATTGAATTAGTGGGCACATTAGATAATAAAGTTTTAGGATTTGAAATTACAGGAAATTTGGTATTACAAGTTTGTTAATTGCCTGTAAAGTGTCAACAAATCTCTAACCTCATCCAATTGGTTGTTTTAATTTTTTTAGTTTTAAATTTCCTTCTATTTATTATTTTTAAAATTTAGTATAAAATACATTCAATGAGGTACATAAAGTGCATGAATCATATGAATATCTCAATTAATTTTTACTTATGTATACACCTACTCTTTCCATCCACATTAACATTTGAAACATTTCAGCCAGGCGTGGTGGCTCATGCCTGTATTCCTAGCACTTTGGGAGGCCATGACAGGAGGTTCACCTGAGTCTAGGAGTTTGAGACTAGCCTGGGTAACATAGTGAGACCCATCTCCATATTACATAAATAAATAAATAAATAAAATTAAAATTAAAAAAATCAAAACATTTTCATCACCCCAGAATGTCACCCTATGTTCCTTCTCAGTCAGTACTTCAACCAGACCCATATATAGCCACTGTCCTGACCTTTACCACTACTGATGCACTTTTTGTAGACATTTTTTTTCTAAATAAGTAGGCATGTCATATTTTACATAACTGGATAGAATAAACAGAGGAGTGAAACAATGGGTGTTAGCTTCTTCTGTTTCTAAGAGTACAAAAGTCATTGTGTTTATCAACCACTTGAATATCAGAAAGCCAGGATTTTTTTCTTTAATGGGAGACGTTTTATTACAGATTCAACCTCATTACTTGTAATTGGCCTGTTTAAACTTTCTATTTCTTCTTGATTCAATCTTTGTAGGTTGTATGTGTCCAGGAATTAATTCATTTCTTCTAGGTTTTCTAATTTGTTGGCATATTGTTGTATTAGTCTCTAACAATCTTTTGTATTTCTGTGGTATTTGTTGTAATTCTTTCTTTCTCTTTTCTTTCTTTCTTTCTTTCTTTCTTTCTTTCTTTCTTTCTTTCTTTCTTTCTTTCTTTCTTTCTTTCTTTCTTTCTTTCTTTCTTTCTTTCCTTTCTCTCTCTCTCTTTTCTCTCTCTCTCTCTTTCTTTCTTTCTCTCTCTCTCTTTCCTCTCTCTCTCTCTCCCCCCTCCCTTCTTTCTTTTTTTTTGACAGGGTCTCACTGTCACCCAGGCTGAGTGCAGTGGTGTGATAATGGTTCACTACAGCTTCAACTTCCTGGGCTCCAGTGATCTTCCCACCTCAGCCTTTAGAGTAGCTGGGAACACAAATGTGCACCGCCATGCTGGGCTAATTTTTGTATTTTTGGTAGAGACAGGGTCCCCCTCTGTTGCCCAGGCTGGTCGCAAACTCCTGAGGTCAAGGGATCCACCCACCTCAGCCTCCCAAAGTGCTGGGATTACAGGTATGAGCCACCGTGCCCGACCAGTGTTTTGTTTTGTTTTTTAATTTCTGACTTTATTCACTTGAGTCATTTCTCTTTTATTTTGGATAGTCTAGCTAGTGGTTTGTTGATTTTATCTTTTCAAAAAACCAACTTTTCATTTCATTGGTATTTTGCATTTTTGTCTCCATTTTTTAATTTCTGCTCTAATCTTTACTTATTTTTTTTACTTCTACTCATTTTTTATTTTTTTTTCTTCTTGCTTTTCTAGTTCCTTGAGATGCATCATTAGGATATTTATTTGAAGCCTCTTTATTTTTTTGATAAAGGCATTTATTGCTATACACTTCCCTCTTAATAATGCTTTGCTTTTGCTGTATCCAATAGATTTGGTATGTTATGTTTCTATTTTCATTTGTTTTAATAAACTTTAAAATTTTCTTCTTAATTTCTTCATTGAACCATTGGTTTTTCAGGAGCATGTTGTATAATAATTTCCAGGTATTTGTAGAATTTCAAAAGTTTCTCTTGTTACCAATTTCTGGTTTTATTCCATTGGGGTCAGAAAAGATACTTAAAGCTAGGCACAGTGGCACGTGCCTGAAGTTCCAGATGCTTGGGAGGCTAAGGTGGGAGAATTACTTGAGCCCAGGAGTTCAAGCTTGAAGTGTGCTATGATCGTTCCTTTGAATGGCAACTGCACTCCAGCTTGGGAAACATAGCAAGACCCCATCTCTTAAAACAAAAAAAAGAATATCGTTTCACTTCTTTTAAATTTGTTGAGACTTGTTTTGTGACCTAACATGTGGTCTATCCTGGAAAATGTTTCGTATTCTCTTACTGAATTGGTTATGTTATTGTTATATAGTGACCTGGTCTCTTTCTACAGTTTTTTATTTAAAGTTAGTTTTTTTCTGATATAGTTACTCCTGGTTGCTTTTGACTTTTGTTTGCATGGAATATCTTTTTCCATTCCTTCACTTTCAATCTATATGTATCTATGCAGATAAAGTGAGTTCTTTTTTTGGTAGGCAGCATATAGTTGGATCATTTTAAAAATCTATTCAGCCAGTCTATATCTTTTAAGTGGGGAATTTAATCCATTTACATTCAAGGTTGTTATTGATAGGTGAGGATTTATTTTTATCATTTTCTATATTGTTTTCTGATTGTTTTGTATATCCTTTGTTCCTTTCTTCCTCTTATTTTCATTGCAGTTTGGTGATTTTCTATAGTGGTAACAGTTGCCTCTAACAGTTGACTCCTTTCTCTTTCTCATTTGTGCATCTCCTCTACCAGTGAGTTTTACACACTTTTGTGTGTTTCCATGATGATAGATATCATTTTTTCATTTCTAGATGTAGGACTCCTTTAAACATTTATTGTAGGGCCAGTGTAGTGGTGATTAATTCACTTAGTTTTTGCTTTTTTGGGAGAGACTTTATTTCTTCCTCATTTCTGCAGGATAGCTTTGCTGGGTATAGTATTCTTCATTGGCAATTTTTTTTTTTTTCCTGCCAGAAAAGAGACTATATCATCCCATTCTCTCTTGGCCTACATGGTCGTCTGCAGAGAAATCTGCTTTAGTCTTGTATATGATGACACTTTTCTCTTACTGTTTTTAGAATTCTTTTGTCTTTGACTTAAGATAGTTTGACTACAATGTACCTTGCAGAGGATCTTTTCGAGTTGAATCTATCTGGGGACCTTTGAGCTTCTTGGGTCTGGATGTTCATATTTGTTCCCAGACTTGGGAAGTTTTCAGCTATTGTTTAATTAAACAAATTTTCTACACCTTTTATCTTCTCCTTCTGGTATTCTCATAAAATGCATATTTGTTCACTTCATGCTATTGTATAAGTCTTGTAGGTTTTCTTCATTCTTTCTCATTGTAACTTCTTTTTCTGGACAATTTCAAATGACCTATCTTCAAGTTAAGAGATTCTTTCTTCTGCTTGGTCAAGTCTGCTGTTGAAACACTTTATTGTATTTTTTTTATTTCACTCATTGAATTCTTTAGCTGCAAGATTTCTGTTTGGTTGTTTTTTTATGATTTTCATCTCTTTGTTGAATTTCTCATGTGTATTGTGAATTGTTTTCCTGATTTCATCAAATCATCTATATTTTCTTGTATCTCATTGAGTTTCCTAAAGATCATTATTTTGGATTCTTTTATCCCAACAATTTGTTGATTTCCTTTTCATTGGGGTCTGTTGGTAGATTCTTATGTTACGTTAGTGGTGTCATCTTTCTGTATCCTCTCATGATTCTTTTGTCCCTACATTGACGTCTGTGCATCTGGTAGAAAAATTGGCTCTTCCAAACTTCCTAGTGTGGCTTTTGTAGAGAAGGATTTTCACTTGCAGTTTTGGGTTTTAGTGTGCCAGTTGGGAAAGGTGTGGTGACTCTAGTTCTAGATAGGCGCAGTGGTTTAGTTTCTGTGAAGTTTCTTCAGCTGCGTTCTATGACAGCAATAGCTGTGGGTACCTTAGTAGCCTGTGCTGCAGAAGTTTGTGGCAGCAGCAGTGTAGGTTGTGAATGTCCTTGGTGTCAAGGGCTTTTAGGGTCCTCCTAGTCTCATTTTCTCCACAATGGAGAGACTTAGTTGAGGAGATCACTTTTAGTATCAGGTCTGACATAGTCTACAGGCAGGTGCAGAGGCACTGGGTTCTAGGTGCATGTGCTCTGAGTGGCTGTGGGGTCAGGGTTCTAGGCTCAGGGTCTCACAAACCTATTGTGGCACCCAGGTCTTGGGGTGCACTTTTGTTTTCTGAGGCAGAGTTGGGTGTTGATTGCCCAAAGAGTCAGGATATCTGACTTTCAGTAACTCCCTGGCAGCTCAGGTCCAGGTGGGCAAGTTATGCCTGTGATTCTACCCCTGGGGGGAAGGGCATAGCACTGGCCTGACTCCAGGGAAGAAGAGTTGCTCTGGCGGTGTGGGTCTGGGAAGTAGAGTAGGGCTGCAATTCAGGAACCAGAGTCAATGAGCTCAGTGACAACTCAGGTTCCAGAGAATGAAGCACCATGTAGTAGTGACTCTAGACCCTAGGATGGTGGGGCTTGGCAGTATCCCAGACTCTGTGAGGCCAGGGGCAGTGGCAGCAAGTGCTCCAGAATGGTAAAGCACAGCTGTCATTTGGGCTCTGGAGGGGCAGGGAACAACACAGAGATGACTCCACTCCTCAGGGAAAGGACTGTCTCAGCAGCTCAGGCTCTAAGGAACTAGTCTCGCTGCAGGAAAACGGGGTACTAAAGTTGTTTGGCCTGTAGAACAGGGTGTCTCTGCGCAGCCACTGCTCTGTTTCCCTGGGATGTGGGGTACCACAGCAGCTCAGCCCTGGGATATGCAGCTGTTCAGCTTGACCAAGGCACACATTCTCCAGGGGACTATATGTCATTTCAGCTCAAGCCTCGGGCAATGGGAGCATAACTGTTCTGGAAAGCCTAGGCACTGTTCCCTGAGATGCAGGATATCACTTCAGCTTAGGTACTGGGGTGTGTGACCACTCCAGGTGGCTAGGGCACCATTTCCTGAGATGTGGGACACTGCTTTAACTTAGGCACTGGGGAGATGTGACTTCTCTGCGTGGCCCAGCTACTGTTTTCCCAGGAAGAAGGTTACTGCTTCAGTTCTGGCCCAAGGGGCTGGAGGGAGGGGTAGGTGGAGCAGCTCCACCTCTGCTTAGCTTTCCTGGGAAGGGCACAACAGCTGCTTTCAGTTGCAGCTCAGCATGGGGCTGTTGGGTCAGTGGCCAGGGATAGTTCATTGTCCTCTTAGCCTCAGGGATAAAGGGAAGCCGTGGCTAGTACTTACCCCTGCAGCATAATACTCCAGCTGTAGTCCCAGTTCCAAGATGGCATAGTGCAGTAGCTGCATGGGCCACACAGGGGCGAGCACAGTATCGGCTCCTTCTCTGGGAGGAAGCACAGCTATGTGAACTCCAGGCAGCTCCTTGAGCTGGGCTTAGTGCCTGTAAGGAATGTAAGGGACTACAGTGGTGAGGTCTATAGGTGCCCAAGGTGGTGATGAGGGTTGCTGGGATCCTCATGCTTAACTCCTCACCATACAAAGAAGTTCCTCCTGGTTTTCAGCTGACCCCAGCTGGGAGATGCGGTGGTGGAGGTTTGGCATTTCCTTCCATTATTATTATTAATTTTTTTTGAGACGGACTCTTGCTCTGTCACCCAGGCTGGAGTGCAGTGGCGTGATCTCCGCTCACTGCAAGCTCCGCCTCCTGGGTTCACGCCATTCTCCTGCCTCAGCCTCCCGAGTAGCTGGGACTACAGGCACCCGCCACCACGCCCGGCTAATTTTTTGTATTTTTAGTGGAGACGGGGTTTCACTGTGTTAGCCAGGATGGTCTCGATCCCCTGACCTCATGATCCGCCCACTTCGACCTCCCAAAGTGCTGGGATTACAGGCTTGAGCCACTGTGCCCGGCCTCCTTCCATTCTTTATGTGGCCATCTCAAGTTTCTGAGCTCACTGGGGTTTCTATTATGCCTCTGATGCACTCCAGCACTCTCTCTCAGTTGTTTTCACTAACATGTAGTTGTTTATTCGTTGTTCTGGCCGTCTTCATGAAGGAGACCAGTGCTAGGGGATACTAGTGGGCCATCTTGCTCTGGACTCTGGTTTTTCAGCTGGTAGGGTTGTAGAATTACCAGCACTAGTACATACAATTGTAAGTCTTTGTTTAATTAAATCTTCCACAATTGGTGAGAGCCCTTGAAATGCTTTGGGTTTTAGTGACTATTGGAGTAATTTAGGGAAAGGTTTAGAATAATCATTTGGATTTTTGAGGGCTCCACATTTTCAGTCCTTCCTGTGTCAGTTGAGGAAAAGGACAATAAACATTCGGGTATTTTAGAAACATCAGGGGCATAACAGTCCTGATTTTTAATCTTATCAATTTCTGCCCATAGAGAGCATAACAATTCTGGTGCAGAAGAATCAGGAAACTGTAAGATTATTTTTCCTTCTGACAAGAATATATACATTCTTTTAGCTTTGGAGAATGTTCCATGTGCTGATGAATAGAATGTATATTCTGCAGTTGTTGGGTAGAATGTTCTGTAAATATCTGTTAAGTCCATTTGTGGTAGGGTATAGTATAAGTCCATTGTTTCTTTGCTGACTTTCTGTCTTGATGACCTGTCTAGTGCTGTCAGTGGAGTATTAAAGTCCCTCACTATTGTGTTGCTGTCGATCTCATTTCTTAGGTCTAGCAGTAATTGTTTTATAAATTTGGGAGCTTTAGTGTTTGGTATGCACCAAACATAGAATTGTGATATTTTCCTGTTGGACTAGTCCTGTTACCATTACATAATGTTCCTCTTTGTCTTTTTTAACTGCCGTTGCTTTCAAGTTTCTTTTGTCTGATAGAAGAATAGCTACTCCTGCTCGCTTTTGGGGTCCATTTGCATGGAATATCTTTTTCCACCCCTTTACCTTAAGTTTATGTGAGTCTTTATGTGCTAGGTGAGTCTCCCAAAGACAGCAGAAACTTGGTAAATTCTTATCCATTCTACTATTCTGTATCTTTTAAGTGGAGCATTGAGTCTGTTTACATTCAATATTAGCATTGAGATGTGAGGTACTATTCTGTTCATTGTGCTACTTGTTGCCTGAATATTTTGGTTTTTTTTCATTATTATTGTTTCACTGTTATTTTTGTATAGGTCTGTGAGATTTATGCTTTAAGGAGGTTCTATTTTGGTGTGTTTTGAGGATTTGTTTCAAGATTTAAAGCTCCTTTTAGCAGTTCTTGTAGTGCTGGCTTGACAGTGGCAAATTTTCTCAGCATTTGTTTATCTGGAAAAGACTATATCTTTCCTTCATTAATGTAGCGTAGTTTCACTGTATATAAAATTATTGGCTGATAATTGTTTTGTTTAAGGAAGCTAAAAATAGGACCCCAATCCCTTCTAGCTTGTAGGGTTTCTGCTGAGAAATCTGCTATTTATCTGATAGGTTTTCCTTTATAGGTTACCTGATGCTTTTGCCTCACAGCTCTTAAGATTCTTTCCTTCATATTGACTTTAGATAATCTGATGACTGTGTGCCTAGGCGATGATATTTTTTTTCTTTCTTTTTTTGTAGACAGAGTTTTGCTCTTTTGCCCAGGTTGGAATGCAGTGGCACAATCTTGGCTTACTGCAACCTCTCCTCTCTGGGTTCAAGCAATTCTCCTGCCTCAGCCTCCCAAGTAGCTGGGATTATAGGTGCCCACCATCACGTCCAGCTAATTTTTGTATTTTTAGTAGAGACAGAGTTTCACCATGTTGGCCAGGCTGGTCTTGAACTCCTCACCTCAGGTGATCCACCCACCTTGGCCTCCCAAAGTGCTAGGATTACAGGCATGAGCCACTGCGCCTGGCCTAGTGATGATCTTTTTGTGATGAATTTCCCAGGTGTTCTTTGAGCTTCTTGTATTTGGGTGTCTAGATCTCTAGCAAGGCCAGGGGAGTTTTCCTTGATTATTCCCTCAAATATGTTTTCCAAACTTTTAGATTTTTCTTCTTCCTTGGCAACACCAATTATTCTTAGGTTTGGGCATTTAACATAGTCCCAAACTTCTTGGAGGCTATGTTCCTTTTTAAAAATTCTTTTTTTTTTTTTTTTTTTGTATTTGACGGATTGGGTTAATTTGAAAGCCTTGTCTTTCAGCTCTGAAGTTCTTTCTTCTGCTTGTTCAGTTCTATTGCTGAGACTTTCTAGTGCATTTTGCATTTCTCTAAGTGTGTCATTGATTTTCAGAAGTTGTGATTATTTTTTATGTATGCTATCTATTTCATTGAAGAATTTTTATTTTATATCCTGTATCATGTTTTTGATTTCTTTAAATTGGACTTCACCTTTCTTTGGTGCCTTCTTGTTTAGCTTAATAATCGACATTCTGAATTCTTTTTCTGGCAATCCAGATATTTCATCTTGGTTTGGATCCATTGCTGGTGAGCTGGTGTGATCTTTTGGGGGTGCTAAAAAATCTTGTTTGGTCATATTATCAGAATTGTTTTTCTGGTTCCTCTTCATTTGGGTTGACTATGTCAGAGGGAAGATCTGTTCAGATTATTTTGTCCCACGGGGTGCCCCCTTGATGCAGTGTTCTCCCCCTTCCCCAAGAATGGGACTTCCTGAGAGCTGAACTGCAGTGATTGCTTTTGCTCTTCTGGCTCTAGTCTCCCAGCAGAGCTACTGGGCTCCAGGCTGGCACTGGGGAGTGTCTGCAGAGTCCTGTGATGTGATCCTTCAGGTCTCTCAGCCATAGATACCAGCACCTGCTCCAGTGGAGGTAGCAGGGCAGTGACGTGGACTTTGTGTAGGTCCTTCCTTGTATTTCTGTTTAGTGTACTGGTTTTGTGTTGGTTGGCCAGGAGGTGGGGCTTCCAAGAGCACATCAGCTGCAATCGTATAGGGAGGATGTAAAATTGCCCTAGAGATACCTGGTTAAATATTCAGGTTTCTCAGGCAGTGGGCAGGGCCACAGAGCTCCCAAAGAGATTATGATCTTTGTCTTCTGCTACCAGCATGGGTGGAGAAAGACCACCAGGTGGGGGCAGGGATAGGCATGTCTGAGCTCAGACTCTCCTTGGTTGGGGCATGCTGTGGCTGCTGTGGGAGATGGGGGTGTGGTTCCTAGTCCAATGGAGTTGTATTCCCATGGGGAGTATGTCTGCCTCTGCTGAGTCATACTGGTCGCCAGGGAAGTGGGGGAAAGCCAGCAATCACAGATCTCACCCCACTCCCATGCAGTCTGAAGTCCTAAAGGCTGGTCTCATTCCCACCGTGGCCCCCCAACATCATGGAGTCTATTAACAGGCAGCTGGTGACCACAGCTGCGGACTTGCCCTAGACCACCAGCTTCCCCACTGAGGAAGCAAGCAAGCAAACTCACAGTTTTTCAGCGTCTCAGGGGCCCTGCAGCAGTGATCTAGTTCTTTCAACGGGTCTGTGGATTCTGTTAGCTTTCCTGGTATGTTCCTGCAGTAATTCTTGGAGAAACAGTTCACAATGTGAGTCTCCGCATGCTGCTCTGTCAGTCGGAGCAGGAGCTGCAAGCTAGTCCTGCCTTCTATCCGCCATCTTGCCCGCATTCTTTTAGCTTTGAAAGTAAGTCTTGCCCTAGCAAGTCTACTGGAGCAGTATCCCATAGTACAAAAGTATGTTTTTTTCTGAAAATGGCCCCAAAGTCAATTGAACGAGTTCAAACATAAGAACCTCTTGAAATTCATTCAAAACCCCCACCAAAAAACAACAACAACAACAACAACAACGTTTTTTCTCTGAGTGATGTGTTGATCTATTAAAGTGGCTTTATGGTAGATAGGAGGCTTTGGTATCCACCAGGACTGTACAAGATTTCCTTTATTCTAACTCTTGTTTCTCTATGTTTATTTAGAGGTATTATGGGCAGCACTTTACCAGGGGACTCTCTTAGAGTCTGGTCAATTATCACGAGAGCTAAAATCTCTTGGGCTCTCTCTAGCCTAAAGGAAAGAGGCTTATTGGTGGACTGACAGAAAAATGGAGAATTTCTTTTCCAGCCTCTCTTTTCTAGTCATTTGCAATAAAGGCAGATACTTTGGGATCTCTTGTTTTAGGACCTCTTGGTTGAAAAAGCTTCATAGGTTGCAGCTTTTTGAAGGTTGAAGGGACATAGGCTTGTTAACATTTGGGTTTTTTCTTCCTGTAGAGTCCTTTCAAAATGTTCAGCTACAGCCACCAATTCAGTCATATCTGTCACTTCCCATCTAGGTTTATGATTTTTAATTAAACTGCGAAGTTCAGGACGAAGTCCGTTTATAAATAGAACAGTTAATGCCATTTCAGTCTCTGCAGGAAATGCTCCTTGCCATATGTTGAGCTCAGAATATTTCTGAAATTGTGTTTCTAAGTGAGTTCTATAATCTGAAACTGGTTCATCTTTTTTTTTTTTTTCTTGTCTGCAGGATTGCATCATGGACCAATCAATTTTCGGTGAATGTGATTGGTCCATCATGCAAACCAGCAGACAAAAATGTGTGAAAAATCTTAGAAATTGAATCTAGAAGGGGTTCAGCATTTTTTCATGCTCCTTTTGGCCCTTTCCATGAGGAGGTCTTGGAGGGGTCTTTAATATCCTCCTCATGTGTGTTCCATTCTGTTGCTGGCATCCATTTGCCAGGTCCCAATATCATGTGAATAAATTGGTAAAGGTCAAGGAGTTCTGGATCCTACGTTCCTAGGAAGATTCTAAATCCCTCAGTAAATTTTTGAAGATTTCTCCTTGTATCAGGGAAGTCCTTTACAATGGCTCTAAGCTCAATTTTAGATCATGGAGTTAAAGTGGTTACAGCAAGAAGGCCTGGCTGATCGGAGGTCTTATTTTGTAAAGACATCTGTTTGCCTTCTTTTTTGCCAATCGTCTTCAGGGTGAAAGGGTAATTTAGCAAGGTTAGTGGACTCAGAATATTTAGTTAGGGATGGATAAAGAGAATAAACAGTTGTAGTTAGTTCAGTAAGAGCATAGTCCTTATTTTTTTCAAAGTATCTTACCAGTGGAAATTTTAAAAATTAATTTATTATAGGCCGGACACAGTGGCTCATGCCTGTAATCCCAACAATTTGGGAGGCTGAGGCAGGCGGATCACCTGAGGTTGGGAGTTTGAGACCAGCCTGACCAATATGGTGAAACCCTATCTCTACTAAATATACAAAATTAGCCAGGCGTGGTGGTGTGCACCTGTAATCCCAGCCACTTGGGAGGCTGAGGCAGGAGAATTGCTTGAACCTGGGAGGCGGAGGTTGTGGTGAGCTGAGATCACGCCAGTGCACTCCATCCAGCCTGGGCAACAAGAGAAAAACTCCATCTCAAAAAAACAAAAACAAAAATAATTTATTGTTATTATTATTTATCATTATTTTGAGACAGTGTCTCACTCTGTTGCTCAGACTGGAGTGTAGTGGTGCCATCTTGGCTCACTGAAGCCTCAACCTCCTGGGCTCAAACAATTTTCCCACCTCAGCCTCCCAAGTAGCTAGGACTACAGGTGTAAACCACTACGCCTGGCTATTTTTTGTAGAGATGAGGTATCACTGTGTTGCCCAGGCTGGTCTTGAACTCCTCGACTCAAGCAGTTTTCCCACCCTGACCTCCCAAAGTGCTGCGATTACAGGTGTGAGCCACTGTGCTCGGCCTTAGTCCTCTTTCATGATGTCCTTGGTCTGTTGTTTAAGATTTTCACTTGCTTTTTGCAAAGAATCTTTTAGGGATGCAATTTTTGATTTGTTTAGTCTTTTAGTTTAGATGCCCCCCGCCCCCAACACCCATACTAATTAAAGAATATATACTATTGTTTTTGTGTGGGATTCTGATACCTTTTTTCTCATATGACTTGCAAATAAATAATTTTAACCAAATTAAAACTTCCCCATTATCTTTTCCAAGTTGTCTCAGTGAGGTTAACCCATTTTTCTGAAAATGCACATGTTCTGGGTCCATAATTTTATACATAAAAGTAGCTGGAGTCCCAGAAGGTGGAGTCCCAGACTCTTTTAATTGAGATGAACTCATTATCAAAAAGGAACCCACCTGAGGCCCTCAGCCTCTAACCAAATCTAATCCAGCTGATTATCGAATCCAATCCAATACCAAACCCAGCCCAGTCCAAAGATTGCTCAAACAAACTTGGAGAGCTGAGAACACAAATTCTTGGATCTTGGAATCTGAAAGAAAATTCAGCTACGACCTCCAGTTACAAACAAGCGATCAGTGGGCACAGCTGGCTCCGCGGGTATCTGGTCTGGTTCCCTGGTGTTCCTGGGGGTTGCTGAAGTTTTACTCTGCATTCTCACTTCTGACACCAAATCTGTTAAAATAAAAACTTTAGATATAATAAATTTAACAGAGTTTAATTGAAAAAAAAGAAAAGAAAAGAAAAAAAAAACCACCAACCGAAATGATTTCTGAATTTGATAGCCCCCAGAATCAGAATAGATTCAGAGACTCTGGGGCTGCTACATGGTCAGATAAGATTTACGGACAGAAAAAGGAAGGCGACATACAGAAATTGTGAGCTACAGAAACAGCTGGGTTAGTTACAGCTCAGCATTTTCCTCATTGGAACAAGGTCTGAACAGCTGTCTGCCTGTGATTGGCTGAGACTCAGCTATTGTTACAGAAGCATACTGCTGAGTTGAGTTTTCAGTTTGTTTAGGTACTAAGTTAGCTTGTTGTTCGTAAGTAAGAACTCAAGTATGTGAGTACAGAGGCTTTCTCAGGCCAAATTTAGTTTGATTTAACAGAAGTGAGGAGCAACCAGCCTCATCCTCACTGCGGCTAGGTGTGGGCATGTCCTGGGCCCTCCCACAGCTCTAGGAATTGCCTGAGAGACAGATGAAGTGGACAAAGTCGCCGACAGACCTGAGTTACTGCCTTGGTCCTGGTGACCCTGCTCCAGGCAGTCCGTCTCTGTCGCTATCCTGGCACTACTCCCGGTGGTTCATTATTGCCCAGAGGGGCCTCTGGAGTGCAAGCCTCAAACAGGGAGACAAACCTGGGAAGACTCCATGCGGCTCCACAGCAACCAGCCAGTTCTAAAGTCAGCGTCCCTGGCTTCCAGCTCCAACACTGGACACTCTCCTATGGCTCCCCTGCCCGGGAATCTGGTGGAGGCTGTTTGGGCAGCCCAGAGGATACCGGTGGGGTGTGGGGAGGAAAGGCTGCAAGGGCAGCTTGGCTGGATCATGGAGGCCCGAGTGAGGCATTCGGACTTACTCTAAGGGCAAGAGAGCAAGAGACTGCAGCTTGGAGAGGACAGCGGTGCTTTGGAAGATGAACCTGGCTTGTTGTGCTGTAAGAAAAGGAGGGAGGAGAGCAGCTTTCTAGGTGACCTGGGGCAGTGACAGCAGGTATGAGGGATGTGAGGGGTCTGAGACAAGCAGTGAGGGTGCACTGCCCAGCCTTCCTGCTTGCGGGTGAGGAGCTGTTGTGAGGATTCTAAGGGCATGACCCTTGGTGATTGGGTGAATGCGTTATGGCGCACAGGAACAGGGAAGATGGGAGGAGGAGTGGGCTTACAGCAAAGAGAGACGTTTCATTTTATTCAGCTTGGAAAGCCATGAGACTTCCCTGTGGAGATAGGTGAGTTTGCCAAATCTGGAGCTCAAGAACCAAGTAAAGGCTGTAGCTGCATATTTAGGAGTAAAGGTAGAAATTGAAGTAATGGGAGGGAGTAAGAGTGTTGAAGACGGAAGTTTTTGATGCCAGAAATAAGCCGTTTAAGGAAATGACCAATCTCATAGAAATCTCCAAGGCCTGTGTTAAAATTATCGCTTACCCCTGCACAGATACCATGTGCACGTACCTCTAGCATTGCCTGGTTTATGTCATGTGCACCTAAACATTGCCCTAGCAGGTGGGCCTCTGTAAAAAGGGAAGTAAATATTTGTTCCTGTAGGACCTCTGGTTTTGGATAATATAAATATTAACTTTGGCCAGGCGCAGTGGCTAGCCCTGTAATCCCAGCACTTTGGGAGGCCGAGGCCGGGGAGGATCACCTGAGGTTGCAAGTTCGAGACCAGCCTGGCCAATATGGTGAAACCCTGTCTCTACTAAAAATACAAAAAATTAGCAGGGCATGGTGGCAGGTGCCTGTAATCCCAGCTACCTGGGAGACTGAGGCAGGAGAATCACTTGAACTCTGGAGCGGGAGGTTGCAGTGAGCCAAGATGGTGCTACTGCACTCCAGCCTGGGCACAACAGAGCAAGACTCCATCTCAAAAATAAATAAATAAATAAATATTAACTTTTTAGTACTTCAGGCACATCTGCTTGTAATGCCCCCGAGGTGACTATGGTAGCAGTCCATCCCAAGCTTCTTGGCAATGCCAGTGGCTGGTAATGTGTCACATGCCTGGAATGACCAGAGAATAAGTGCCTGATGGTCTGCTCGGTAGTCATGGGAAGCCACCCCCATGAGGTGGTGACAAACAAGGACTTCGGAAGGCTCTGATGGTGCATTGGAGCTAGGGCTGATGGTGCATTGGAGCTGGGGCTTCTTGAGTATTTTTTTTTTTTTTTTTTTGAGATGGAGTTTTGCTCTTGTTGTCCAGGCTGGAGTGCAATGGCGTGATCTCAGTTCACTGCAACCTCTGCCTCCCAGGTTCAAGTGATTCTCCTGCCTCAGTCTTCTGAGTAGCTGGGAGTACAGGCAGGTGCCACCGTGCCTGGCTAATTTTGTATTTTTAGTAGAGATGGGGTTTCTCCATGTTGGTCAGGCTGATCTTGAACTGCCGACCTCAGGTGATCCGCCTGCCTTGGCCTCCCAAAGTTCTGGGATTACAGCAAGAACCACCGTGCCTGGCATGCTTCTTGAGTATTTTTGTTGTAAGTTTTAATCCCTACGGTGAAAAAGAACAGCTCCGTCTTGTTAGAGTGGCAGGGGGTTGGTGGTGCTGCCTTGCCTTTAGAGCAGAAGCCATCCCCATGAGCTGGAGGCAGTGGAAGGTCAACCCCCAAGTCCATGGGGAGTCCCTGGCAGCTGGGCGGAAACCAGCGAGGAGGCTGATGCTTCGGAATGGCCGACAGCTCTGTGGGTCCCAGGAAGATGAGCTAACTCGCTCACAGCGGAGCCACTAGGTCTGCTGCTTGCCTCGGTGGCTTCAGATGCTCTTTGAGCAGGCTGTGGCCCCCAGGGCTGAATAGGAGTGTAGGACTGACTGTTGGATGGACTCACAGAGACTGAAGTGCAAGCCAGGTGCCATCCGAGGAATTCCCAGAGAAGTGGAGCTGCTCGAGGGAGAGCACACGCGCTCGGCCTCCGCGGCATTACTATGCCTTGATGGACTCCTCAGCTGTCCGTTTCTGTCCGTAACCTGGACGTCAATATGACTCCTCTCCCCCACCTCCTTGTCTCCCTCCCTTCCTCCTTCCCTCACGTATCCCCCTCTCCCGTCTCTCCATCCATCCTCCCCCTCCACCACCCCCAGGCCCAGTGGAGGGTGACAGCTCACAGCCTGGGTCCTCCGTGTCCATGCTGTGTTCTTTGTGCCCAACCCTCCATCTGGGAGCAGCACTAGGAGGAAGGTCCTCAGCTCTTTAGGGACATTCCTCTCCTGGAGCCAGGGCCAGCACTGGCAGGGGTCCACGAACCTTGGCTGACAAGTTCTTGTGGCCAGCCTTGCCCTGCGGAGGCACAGAGCCAGAGGCCCTTGCTTCTGACTGGCTGCATTCCCATTGCACGCGTGGGAACTGGGAAAGGCTGGGGACCTGCTCAGGCTCGCCTGGATGGCACTTCCCCAGCTCTCTGATGGGTTGTGGGGACACGGCACTTCTGGTCCAGAGAAGTGGGGCCTGGCCCAGGACTTCCCACATCTGGGGCACAATGCTCCCATCCCACACTGGAGAATCAAGAGTGCACTGCACGGAGGAATTTTTAAAGAATTTTCCTCATACGGGAGTGGGACCTTGATCCATGATGGCTCCCAGATACTCGGAGGATACAGCCAGCCCCTTGCTGTCAGCCACCAACTTCCATCCTTAGAGCTGTCCCCTCTCCTACCCCCCACCCAGAGTCCTGGCCCTGAGTCTGGCTTCCCAGGACTGGGAGCCATGGTAATCTCTGAAAACACCATCAGTGCTGGGAACTCAGAGGAGGTTCTGGGTGCTTTGGTTCCATGCATTTGCACCAGAGCTCCCTGGGCCCAGGCTCTGCCTGATGGACCCCATTCTCCCACAACATGGGATCTTGGTTCTGAACCTGCCCTGGGCTGGACCCTGCCCCTAGCTGCCTCTTTCTGGTACCCAGTGCTGGACAGGAAGGCTATCTGCACACCCGACCTTACGTATCATCCATGTAGCTTTCTGATGCTACATGCTCTGGTTTAAACTGTTGCTCCCCCCACAGCAAGCATGTCAGCCTCCAGCTGTTTGTCAGTTGCTTCAAATGGCTTCCAGCTGCTGAGGCTGCAAAAAGCTGGAGGCTTCAATGGATGTTTCTGCCGCAAAAAACTTGCTGGGGAGAAGCAAGCAAACACAAAAGAGCAAGTCCCTTCTCTCCTCCTGACCTCAGTCTCCTAGTGCCCCTTATTGGAAGAACCTGCCAGAACTAGCTGACCTAGGGGACATGTAATTTGCACAGATCAAGCCCCAGTGGCGCCAGCCTGACAAGTGGAGATCTGGAGCTGAGACTCAATAGCCAATGGGCAGCACAACACCCTCCCTCCTTTCCTTGCTTGGCAGGCTCTTGCCCCTGCTCCGAGCCTTAGCTCAGCTGTCATTTCTTCCAGGCAGCTCTCTCTGGACCGGTTGTCCCGCTGTGGCTTCCCACAGAGACCTACACACGCTTCTACCCAGCACAGGACAGAAATGATCTCTTCATGCCTCTGTCTCCCTTACTCGGCAATGAGCTTCTGGAGAAAAAGCGACTTTCTCTGTCAACTTCTGTAATTCTCAGGGCTTACTGCATAGCTCTGTACATCTTTGTTGAGCCGTAGCTCCTGCAGTTGTAAGCGCTCCCCGGAAGAAGGTTGAGGAGTAGGTGGAGGAGGATGGTTTTTCTTCAGGCTGTCTCTCATCCTGGGATTCCCAGGCACTGCCCCTTTTTTTCTGACAATAATAATGATTAGCATTTGTTGAACCCCTGGCGGGCACCAGGCACAATTCCTCATACTTCCCATGTATCAACTCATTCAGTTTTCACAAACGTATGAACAGAGGTGCAGAGAAGTTAAGCAACTTGCCCAACGTTACACAGTGAGAAAATGGCAGAACCAGAACTTGAACCCAGGTAATCTGGGTTCCAGAGCCTGTACCCTTAGCCCCTATGTTATTTTGTCCAAGGATGATGGGAATTAGGAAAATGTGGCAGACTTATAATGCTGATGCCAACAATCAAAACAAGAAGATTGATAAAATGTTACCTTGACAATGGATGTCTTCCCAGCACATTCCCCCCATCTAGGGAACAATACCTCTCTTATTTTGGGGAAACCCAGCTTCCCAGCTCTCCAGTATGGACTTCCAGAAGAAGCTGCATGAGATAGTGTCTCACAACCATGGGTGGACATGTGACACAATTCAGGGCCCTCCCCGTGGTTGTTCAAGTTGGCAGTGACAGAGCAGAGAAGCTCCTCTTAGGAGGTGAAGTTGGCTCCAGGCTTGTGGAAGAAGAGACTGACCTGCAGGGGTGAGGGGGAATAAGAGCACCTCCTCTCCCTGCCCTGGGTCTTGGGCCTCTGAGCTGGTGAATCCCCCTTTTGCATTGCCTCATTTAATGTCTAGTTTCTCGCATTTGTGACTAAAGAGCCCTAACTAATACCAACTTATAATTTACAAAGTCCTGTCACCATGTCATTGATTCTTATGCCAGCATGAGGAAGCAGGGAGGGGGCCATATCTCCATTTCCAGAAGTGAAAATTGAGGCTTGGAGCAGTTAAGTGACTTGCCAAGCAGCAAGTGAGTGACAGAGCTGGCTGAGAAGCTGGTGGTTGGCCCCTCAAGCCAGGGGTCTATCCTCTCCTCTGCTTTGTGCTCTCACGGGCGCTATGGAGAGGGGGTCTGGGTGCCACCACCTGCCTCCGTACTCGTGGCCCGGAGCTTTGACCCAGCTGTGATTTCCTCTCATTTTTCTTGCTTTGTCTTGGGGCCTATGGGGCTGGGGGAAACAGGCACAGAGCTGGAGATGGCAGATTCTAGAGACACATTCCACAACCCCACTTCTCATCCGTGGAGCTCACACGGAAACAGAGGTGCCTGCAGCAGCTACAGGAACACCTCCCCACCATACCAGCAGCCAAGAGATCCCCCGGACAAACTGTGTGCCCAGGCTGTAGAGTCCACCACCCCACACCTCACCCACTCCTGGCACCTCCAGGGCCAGTAGGAAGCTCTCCGCCCCCGAATCAGCTTTGGGGCTCTCTCTCTGGCCTGGGCCCCAGCTTCGTGGGGCAAGTGGGTGTAGGGGCCTCCTCGGCCTGGGGGCTGAGAAACCTGAGGCACCTCTGCCTCCGCAGCTGGCCATCCAGCTTGGGGTTGCCACAGGCCAGTCAGCTCTTCTTCTGAATCTGGGGTAGAATCTTCTCCACCCTGGCAGGAAGAGCAGGAGGCCTGCGGTCGGAGGACATTTCCTGTTTACTGCTGCTGTCAGCGTGGGTCTGAGAGGGCCACCCTTCTGTGGTTAAGTGAGCCCGGACATGTCCCACCCTCCCTTCAGGCTGACTCACATTTCTGCTTGCCTGGTCCTCATGAGAAGGTCTCTGCTTCCTCTGGCCCAGGGGAGCAGGTTACAATCTCCAGATTTGCTCTCCTCCCCTTGCCTGGGCTAGAAGTAGTCTTTCTAATGACAGCAGCAGTGGCCTGCCCTGTTGCCAAATTTAGCAAAAAAAGAAGAAGAAGAAAGAAAAAAGAGAAAGAGGATGCAGGTTAAATTTGAATTTCAGATAAATAGCAAATAAGGTTTTAGTGTTAGTAGGTCCTGTGTTTTATCCACAGATCCTAAGTGAGTCTTGAGCCCAGGGAGATGAAGTGACTTTTGGGATCTGATGACAAGCAACACAGGATTCCAGCCACTCAGCTGAGGACTCTATGCCCCTGACAGTCTGCCAGCCAGTTGAGTTTTGCTACTGTGGTTGGCTGTGCCTATCCTGCTGTGACTCCTGTCCCGTGATCATAGGTGCTCCCCCTGTAGATTGTGAGACAGGGGGATAATGATTTAACCCCACCTCAAAGAGAGGCCGACACTCCCAAGCTGTGATTTTCGAAGTCTGGTCACACAGCAGCAGCAGCAGCATCTGTGATAATTAATTTTATGAGTCAACCTGACTGGGTGATGGGATGCCTGGATATCTGGCCAAATGTTATTCTAGGTGTGTCTGTGAAGGAGTTTCTGGATGATGTTAACATTTTTTTTTTTTTGAGACAGCTCACTGCAACCTCCACTTCCCAGGTTCAAGCAATTCTCGTGCTTCAGCCTGCTGAGTAGCTGGGACACACACTACCATGCTCAGCTAATTTTTCGTATTTTTAGTAGAGGAGGTTTCACCATGTTGCCCAGGCTGGTCTTGAACTCCTGGCCTCAAGCAATCTGCCTCTTCAGCCTTCCAAAGTGCTGGGATCATAGGCATGAGCCACCACGCCTGGCTGATGTTAACATTTGAATTGGCATGTTGAATAAAAATTGTCCTCTCCAGTGTGGTGGGCCCCATCCAATCAGTTGAAGGCCTGAATAGAACAAAGAGCTGACCATGCCGCAAGTAAGCGGGAATGCCTCCTGTGTGACTGCCTTTGAGCTGGGACATCATTTTTGGTTAAGTTCTCAGACTCAAACTGAAACATTAGCTCCTCCTAGGTCTTGAGCCTGCAGACTTCTAGACCGGAACTACACCAGTAGCCCTCCTGGGTCTCCATCTTCCTGACTGCAGATTTTAGGATTTGTCAGCCTCCATAATTGTGAGCCAATTTTTTCTGGAAAGCCTGGCTTTCCAAGGAAATAGATGTATATTTTTTGAGGCAAGTTCTCACGCTGTTGCCCAGGATGGAGTGCAGTGGTGCCATCATGGCTCACTACAACCTTGACTTTCTGGGCTTAGGTGATTCTCTCACCTCAGCCTCCTGAGTGACTGGGCCTACAGGCGCACACCACTGTGCCCAGCTAATTTTTGTATATTTTTGTGTAGAGATAGGGTTTTGCCACATTGTCCAGGCTGGTCTTAAACTCCTGGGCCCAAGCAATCCTCCCGCCTCGGCCTCCCAAAGTGCTGGGATTACAGGCATGAACCACAGCACTGGGTCCAATTTCTTATAACACACATACATCTATTGGTTCTGCTTCTTTGGTGATGCTGACCAATACAGCATCACCTTGGACCCTGTGAGAAAAGTGCATTTCCTTGGGCCCTGATCAGACCTACTGAATCAGAAACCCTGGGAGCGAGGCCCAGAATCTGAGTTTGAGAAAACCCTGCAGGTGATTCTGCTAAAAGTTAAGTTTGCTGCTTTTAAAATAAACATTAGGAGAGAAAAGGGAGCTCAAAGTCCTTGACTTAGTGCTCTTATCTTTTATCGGAATATTCTTGGGTTTCATTGAGCACCTAATTTGGTTTCATCAATCTGTAAGCGGGTGTCAAACACTTGGTCTTCTAAATAGCCTGGATTTTGGGGTGAGGGGGAGTGTAGAGGGAGATGAGGGTTGCGGCAGAGTCTTGGGGATTGCCCAGCCCACACCATCCACTTCCATGTGCTAAGGGATGACTGATATGGTCTGGCTCTGTATCCACACCTGAATCTCACCTTGAGCTATATGAGGGGCGTCCCCTCTTCGCTCGGCACTCATTCTCCCTCCTGCTGCCCTGTGAAGAGGTGCCTTCCACCGTGACTCTCTAAGTTTCCTGAGGCCTCCACAGCCAGCCGTGTGGAACTGTGAGTCAATGAAAACTCTTTTCTTTATAAATTACCCAGTCTCGGGTATTTCTTCATAGTAGCATGATAACTGACCAATACAATGACCTTGGTTTAATCAGGCAACTTTTATAGCCTGATATCTTCCTCCAGTCAGGCAGGCTGGAGCTGGCTGTTAATCTACCTGGGCACCCACTACCATGCTCTCCTCCACTCTACCCAACTTTCCCTGTTTCTAAAACATTTTACTGCTCAGTCCAAGGCTCCTGTTTTCTTGCTGGTTCTGTCTCCCACTGTATAGCATTCATAAACAAGTCTCTACCTCTCTAGGCCTCAGTTTCCTCATCTGAAAGACAAAAAGCTTAAGCCTGGGCTTCCAGGGAAATTGCAAGGATGGAATAAGAAAGTGTTTAGCAAGCTTCTGAGGGCTGAACACATTGGGGCGGGGGTGGTTGTTAAAATTATATATTTACTCCCTTTTGGTGGCCATGGACATCTGGAAATAATGTGTCACCAGAAGGGTGGGAAAGGCTGAGTGGACTGTGCCAGGCCTATCCACTGGACGACACAAAAGGGCTCTGGGGCATGTCCCGGCTGCAGCCGCCAGCACCTCTGCCTCTTGGGGCATGTGATCCTCTAGACCTATGGAGGGGAAGATGTCAGTGATGGGAAAAGCTGCCGTGTGAGGTTTGCAGCCAGTCCCAGTGGAGAATCACAGTGCAGACCCTTGGGTCCTGGAGTGAGGCCGAGGCCTCTGCAGTGGAGAACTAAATGCCTCTTGAACAACTGGCGTGCTTCTGGGCCCTACAATAGACTGATCACCTGAACATGGGACACCAAGTGACCATGAAGCTGAAACTGCCCATTGTGAACTGAGTCATATCAGAGCCACCAAATCAGAGTGGAGCAGGCCGAGCTGCAGGCCATAGTGAGATGGAAGAGGCACACCTGGAACTGGGCATGAACAGGACCGGAGGGCACAAGCAAGCAGGATCCCTGGGCAGTAGCTACCTTAGCTCATGCCCATGGCCAGGTGGGGCTTTGGAAACATCCAGCTGAAGGAGGAGGAAAGAGTCCAAGCTGCTTTATGAATAAGTTCACTGGGTAGGTGGTATACACTGAAAATGGATGGCTGCTGCATTGCAGCCTCTAACTGACAATATAGTTTAGTGCATACAGGAAGGTGCTTTTCATTCATTCATTCATTCTCTTGTTTATACATTACTTTCTTTCCTTCATTCCCTCCCTCATAAAGCACATGCAGTTTGGACCTGATCCCTCCTATCTCCCCGGGTGGAACCTGACACTTTTATTCAAGTTTTCTTTCTAGCCACTCTTTCCAGTGGCATTTAAAATGCTTGTATGGGGCTGGGCATGGTGGCTCATGCCTGTAATCCCAGCACTTTGGGAAGTCGAGGCAAGATGACTGCTTGAGGCCAGGAGTTCAATATCAGCCTGGGCAATGTGGCGAGACCCTGCCTCTACAAAAATTTTAAAAATTAGCTGGGCGTGGTGATTAAATTTTAAAAATTTTAAAAATTTAAAAAATTTTAAAAATTAGCTGGGTGCAACTGTGTTCCCAGCTACTCGGGAGGCTGAGGCAGGAGGGTCACTTGAGCCCGGGGGGGTTTAAGGCTGCAGGGAGCTATAATCACACCACTGCACTCCAGTCTGGGTGAGAGTGAGACCCTGTCTCAAAAACAAACAAATTCTTATGTGTCATTCATTTTATAAGAAAACAAAATTCTACTCTACTCCATCCTCTATCTATTGCCCATCTCTCTTCTCTTTGCAGCCAAACTGAAGAGCACTGGCATTCCTTCCCAGAACTCCTCAATGTGTCTCCTCCAATCAGGCCTCCACCCCATCCTCCCTCTAAATAGTCCCTGCCTCCCCTCTCGGTCATGCCTCCATTCTCTCCATCCTCACTGCAGCCAGCCTGCTGCAGGCCAGCCCTCCTCCTGCACAGATATTTGCTATGGCCTCCTAGCTTCTCTTCCTGTGACAATTTTTGTTCCTTGGGTCCATCCCCAACAGACAACCAGGGTGATTTCTTGGAAGCATAAATCTCAGTATTTCACAGGCTGTATTAGTCCCCTACGGCTGCCATAACAAAGTATACTTCCACTGTGATTGTATAAGTTTCTTGAGGCCTCCGCAGCCTCAAGAAACTATCTGAGACTGGGTGGCTTAAACAACAGAAATTTATTTTCTTATAACCCAGAGGCTAGAAGTCCATGATCAAGGGGCCAGCAGGTTGGTTTATCCTATGGCTTTTCTTCTTGGCTTACAGAGGGCCGTTTTCTCCTTGTGTCCTCACACGGGCTTGCCTCTGTGCTGCGGCTGTCCCGGTGTCTATTCCTCTTCTTATGAGAACACCAGTCCTATTGAGTTAGGGCCCCACCCTATGACCTCATTTACCTTTAATTATCTCCTTAAAGGCTCTATTCCAAATACAGTCACACTGGGAGATAGAGCTTCAACATATCAATTTGGGGGCACACAGTTCAGTCCATAACACATGCCTACACATTTCTGTTACTCTCAGGATAGAAGAAAACCCTTTATTTACATGGTCTAAAAGCCCTGCACGACCTGGCACTTGCCTGTTTTCTGATCTCATCTGGTCAATTCTCCCCTTTCTTCTGTTTAATTCTCAGTTCCTCAGACATGCAGGCTTCTTGCCTCTCTAGGACCCTACTACATGATGTTTCTCTGCCTGAAATATTCCCTTTTACCACCCTCCCCACTCCCTCAGCTTGCATAATGTCTATTTATTCTTCAAAATTTAGCTCACATATCTTCCTTGGGAAGTTTCCCATGGCACCAGGTTAGAGCACCCACTTAAATTTCCTCTGCACATACCTCACTTATCCCATGGCACTGAACATCACAGTCATCAATTATGTAACTATACAGTTAATTGTATGACACTTCTCTCCCTTCCATAGAATTAAAGCTCCAAGAGAGTAGGACCACACCTGTTTTGTTCACTGTGGTGTGCCAGGCACCGAGCACAATGCACTGTATACAAGAAGTGCTTAAAAAATAAGTATCTAAAGAATTCACAAAGGTGAAGGTAGATGCCTTGTTGGGCTTCTAGTAAAGAGGAGGACCAGCAGCCCTATGAACCACCTTCCAGTCAGGAAAGCCATCCTGATCTATTTAGGAAGTGGCACAGAAGACTCTAGCTAAAATCTCAAGGGTGAATGTTAAAGTTCCATCTCTGCTCAACCATGGGAGCAATTTTCAAAGATGGCAGAAGCGATTCATCCCATGCTTCTTTGCAATGTGTCTTTCCTGCTCCTTCCAACAAGAGAGGACATCCACTTGTCTTCTCCTTAAATCTGGACTGGCCTTGTGACTTGCTTGGGCCAATAGAATCCGGTAGAAGTGATGCTATTTAATATGTGAGTTGTAGGCCCCGCCTTCATCTGCTTCCGCTCGATTGGAATACTGCCCTGAGATCACCATGTAAGGCAGCTGGGTTTACTTCTTGGAGGGTGAGAGGCCACGGGCAGTGGCATCACAGTGACCCAGCCAACAGCCAGCACCAACTTCTAGACATGGGAGTGAGACCTTATGGGGCCCTCCTGCTCAGCCAATCTCCAGCTGAAACTAACCACACAAGAGTGCCCAGGAGAGACCAACAGAGGAACCCACAGAATTAAGAGAATAAGAAATCTTCGCTTGGTGGTTGATTACCCAAAAAAGGCTAATGGCCATTAGTTCTCCTGATTTCCCCATGATAAACCCATTTCCCCTCCTCTAAACAGTCATGCCCTCTCCCCCACTCTCTCACTGTCACTCAGTGTGACTCATCAGAACCCTCCAAATTGTCACTGTTTCCAACTGTAGATCCAAAAGGAACACAGATGAGATAGATGATTCACAGCAGGGTCTACAGGTGTGACTCTGCAGGGTCTGGATATAAGAGCACTGTCATGGGCCACATTCTTGCTGAAACATGGCCACATTCACTCACTTAGGACATGAGGCTCCCAAAATGGAAGCTGGAGGCAGTCACCGTGCTCACTTCATACTCCCTTGGCTACAATTTCTAAACTTGAAATGCAATCCAGAATTCTTGTCATATGAAAAGTTCCTTCCTAGAATATGTATGTATTCTAGAATCTCTTCCACCTGCATACACACACCTATCCAATTGCAATATTGGTCATTCTGCACTGTGCGTATCAGAAAAAATTTGCAAATAGCCCAAATGTCCAACCATGGGAGGATGGATAAGTGTTACAAAATGGAATACTATCCAGGCAAACTAAATAAACAAGAGCTACATGTATTTGCATTGCTAAATTTCAATGTAACATACCATTGAGTAGAAACAGCAAGTTGTAGAAGTTATATATAGTACTATTCACACAAAAGTTAAAAGCATGCAAAACCCAACCAGATATTCTTTCTGATATAGTCATATGTGGTAAAGGTATAAATATATGTACAGGGATATTAAATAACATGTTTAATAGGATTGGGGAGAGGTACACAGGAGTTTCACATGTACCTAAGTGATTTGAAATAAACGTGAGAAATTCGAAGATTGGCAAAGCTGGGTGGCTGATATTGTTATCTACATTTTTCTTATACTTGAGTCATTATAGGATAAAAAGTATAGAAGTTTCCCTTTCCCTCGTTTTACCAGCCAGGTACCTTTTCCACAGTCCAATCTCTTCAACATTGCCTACCTGAAGCCCTTCTGTCCCTTGGTGGGGAAAGAGGTCCATGGTGAGCTTAGTTTTATTTAATGACAAGAGAGTTTTAAGTCAGGGAGGATTTCAGAGAGCGTTGCCTCCAGGGAGGGCTATTTTCCCAGTAGGGGCTCAGTAAAAAATCACTAAGGGAGTGCATGGTTTTGGCAAGACCTCCTATACCAACTGTGCTCTAAATGCCCGCCATTTTCTGATCAGCCATCCCAGCTGCTGGCTTTAAGGTATAAGAGCAAACCTTGATGAAGACCTCAGGAAATGTCCACTCAGACAGACAGCACCTGTGAGAGGCCCATACAGAGGCTGTTTCAGGAAGGGAGTAGATGGCTCATTGAGAAGGGAAAGGAAGATGAGGGGACAATTTGGGAAACATACTTCAAGGAAGGGCGTGCACAAAATGGCATTCACAGTCCAAGAGCTCTAGAGTCACTTCTGCGTGTGAACTGGCAATTCGAAGACCCTCCAACCAGGCTGGGTGTGGTGGCTCACACCTGTAATCCCAGCACTTTGGGAGGTCAAGGAGGGAGGATCACTTGAGCCCAGGAGTTTGAGACCAGCCTGGGCAACAAGCAAGATCACATCTCTACAAAAAATTCCAAAAAGTATCTGGGTGTGTTGGCTCACACCGGTAGTCCCAGCTACTTCAGAGGCTGACGTGGAAGGATTGCTTGAGCCCAGGAGGTTGATGCTGCAGTGAACTGTGATGGCACGACTGCACTGCAGCCTGGGCAACAGAGTGAGATCCTGTCTCAGAAACAAGAAGAAGAAAAAGAGGAGGAAGAAGAAGAAGACCTGCCGCTTGGAGGAGTCTGAAAATAGCCATGGGAATAGTAACAGGAGGTTTAATGCTTATTTGAACCAACCACTTGGCACATGGTTGCTGTCCACCGGCACAGATTGCTTATGGGAAGCTGGTTTCAACATTTACTGGCTGTGCAACCCTAGGCAATTTATTTAAACTCTCTAACCTTTGCTTCCTTATCTGTAAATTGTGGGGCTAAGAGTGTAACACAAATAAGGTCAGATCACTTTGGGTTCAAGCTCAGTTCCACGTTGCATTCAGAAGGCACATCATTCCAGCTCAAAAAAATATTTGGAAAAGAAATGTAAATATATACAAAAAACTCTTCCAAGGAGGTGGCAAAGGAGAGCTACAGAGCAAAACACAAAATTCCCTGAACATTCTCCTTCCCCCATTCCAGAGCTTGCTTGTCAAGGTGGCCTCTCCCACAAATCTTCCTCCTCTCTTTTCTGCATCTCTGTGCTGGGCTGGCTCCCTCCTCTCCCTCCACTTCTCTCTTGACTCCTTCCTGGCCTTCTGGACCAGGTGCTTGCTTCTGGGACAAGCTCCAGGCCCTTTAAAAATGTGCATCAATTTAGCCGTTAGTCCCCTTTCAAGTCTTCTCTCCACTAAGGACAACAAGAAAGGGTGAGGGTCGGCAGGCGCAAGGGGAAGGCGGCTGCTGAAAAAGGTGCTCATTATGAACACATTCTGTCACTAGGGGCAAAAGTTAGATGAAGTTATGTTATGAAGTTAGATGAGATACTGCATACATCAAGACCTTAACAGGAGCTAACACATGAAGTCCCCAAATTGTTACGATTATTCCCATTAGAATCATCATCATCAGTACTACTAGTAGTATTTAAGTATTTATTTATTTTGTAGTGTAATTTATTATAATTCCAAGAACATCAGCCAAAAGTTAAACAGGAGGCTGCAGTCTGCCTTCATGGTACCGAGCACTCGATTTAACCACCACAGCCACATCATCACCAGCGCAGCAGGACAAGCGGAGGGTGGTGTTTCTCAAACTTTAATGTTCAGATGAATCACCTGGAGATCTTGTTAAAACCCAGATTCTGATCCTGTAGGGCCTGGACTGGGCTAGGACCTGGATTCTGCTTTTCTACAAAGCTTCCAAGAAATGCCAGTGTTGCTGGTCCAGGGACCATCACTTTGAGTAATGAAAGCCTAATGTTGCACCAAATCCCTTCAGCTATGAAGCTCTAGGTGTACCCCTGAGGTCCCAGAGAGCACAAGCCCTATGTGGATTGTGATAGGAGGCAGGAGGGGGATAAGGGCCTGGCCCTGTGGGGGCTTCAGGTCTCCAGGTGGTTGACTGACCTCCACCATGGATACAGATGCAGCCCCCCTCCCCCTTCCTCTCTGTCAGCCATGGCAGGTGCCCTCCTCACCTCTCACCTAATAACCCAGGAGAGGAGAGTGAGATTCGAGATGGCCCAACACACACACACACACACACACACACACACACACACACACAAATACACGCACCACACACACAACACTCCCACACACAAAACATACAACACATACACAGCACACACAAAGCACACAAAACACACATAACACACACAGAACTTTCTCTGAGGCTCCCAGGCTTCCACTGAGTGGGAGAGGAGGTGACTGCTTAGGAGGTGGGGACATTCCTACCAAGAGTCCTGTTGTTTTCTCAAATCTATCCCCACCTCTCCACCCTTGCTCTGCCTGATAGCCGGAGAGGTCACTCTTTTTTTTTTTTTTTTTTTTTTGAGACAGGTTCTCACTTTGTCACCCAGGCTAGAATGCAGTGGTTCGATCATGGCTCACTGCAGCCTCGACCTGCCGGGCTCAAGTGATCCTCTCACTTCAGCCTCCTGAGTAGCTGAGACTACAAGCACATGCCTGGCTAATTTTTAAATTATTATTATTATTATTATTTTTTTGTAGAAGCAGGGTCTCCGTATGTTGCCCAGGCTGGTGTCAAACTCCTGGGTTCAAATAAACCTCCCAGCTCAGCCTCCCAAAGTGCTGGGATTACAGATGTGAGGCACCGCGCACCTGGCCGAGGCCTCCTCATCTGAAGCCTGCTTCCCTCCTTCATCCCTCCGTGAGCCATCCCCAACACCACTGCCACCTCATGGAACAAAGCACGTCACCTCCTTCTTAAAACTTTCAGTGGAGGAACATATTTACATAAAAAATCTCACTGACTCCCTGCTCCCTCAATGTAAATTGTTTACCTTCTCTGCAGAAAAGAGTAAACATGGTAAGCCTCACTGCCTGTTCTTAGGAAGGCCTGCTTCATAAGAAGCACGTTGGTTCTTGCCTGGAGTTTGGAACGGTTCTCACCAGGAACTGACGAGAGTGGCTCGCTGTGGCTAAATTGTTTGTCTAAACAATATGGTTTATGCTGAACACCTGCCTTCCTTCTGAAAGTCTGGAATTTGGCTACATGCCAGGCAGAAGTTACCTGTTTGACCACCCCTGAATTAGTCAAGGTTCTCCAGACCAGAGAGAGAGAGAGAGAGAGGTTTATTTATTTTTTATTTTTTATTTTTGAGACACTCTATCTCAAAAGACCATAAGACTCGCTCTGTCACCAGGCTGGAGTACAGTGGCGCCGTCATGGCTCAGTGCAACCTCTGACTCCCTGGTTCAAGCGATTCTCCTGTCTCGGCCTCCCTAGTAGCTGGGATCACAGGCATGCGCCAAGTCCAGCTAATTTTTGTACTTTTAGTAGAGATGGGGTTTCACCATGTTGGCCAGGATGGTCTTGATCTCCTCACCTTGTGATCTGCCCGCCTCAACCTCCCAAAGTGCTGGGATTACAAGCATGAGCCACTGTGCCCGGCTGAGAGAGGTTTATTTTAAGGAATTGGTTCATCATTGTGGGAGCTAGCAAGTTCAGAATCTATAGGGCAGATTGGCAAGCTGGAAATTCAGAGCTGTTGTTGCAGCCTTGAGCCCAAATTCTGCAGCTGGAAGCTCAGGCAGGGTGTCTATGTAGCAATTTTGGGAAGAATACCCGCTTCTTCTTAGAGAAACCTGAGTCTCTGCTCTCAAGACCTTCAGCTAATTAGAAGAAGCCCACCCTCATTATAGAACATAATCTGCTTTACTCAAAGTATTTGAGTAACTTAAATGTTTATCAAATCTAAAAAATACTTTCATAGCAATATCTAGCCTGGTGTTTGATTAAACAACTGGGTATCATAGCCTAACAAAGTTATAAAAATTAGGCATAAAAATTAACCAGCACTGCTGGGCGCAGTGGCTCACACCTGTAATACCGTCACTTTGGGATGCTGAGGTGGGTGGATCACCTGAGGTCAGGAGGTCGAGACCAGCCTGGCCAACACGGTGAAACCCCGTCTCTACTAAAAATACAAAAAAATTAGCCAGGTGTGGTGGTGGGTGTGTGTAATCCCAGCTACTTGGGAGGCGGAGGCAGGAGAGTTGCTTGAACCTGGGAGGCAGAGGTTGCAGTGTGCTGAGATCACACCATTGTACTTTAGCCTGGGCAACAGAGTGAGACACTGTCTCAAAAAAAAAAAAAAAAAAACCAAAAAAAAACTTTAATCAGCACAGGCACCCAAGAAAAATCCTAGGCATCGAGTCCTCTTGGTAGCAATGTTCTACATGGGTTGTCACAACTCATTGCTGGGATAATTAGCGTGTCCTGTGTGATGCCACTGGGAGAGAACTCAGGATTCTCGAGAAGAACAATTTCCCTTGCACTTGACTTTCCCCAGACTTCACCCGTGTGCCTTTCCCTTTGCTGATTTTGCTTTGATCCTTTTGTTGTAATAAATCATAGCTGTGAGCACAGCTACATGCTGAGTTCTATGATCCTTTCAGCAAATCTGCTAAAATGAGGGGTGGTCTTGCAGACTCCAGATTTACCTTCAGGTAAGCCTCCCCGGTTCCAGTAACTGCCACCTTATACCCCACATTCCCATGGTACTGAGCTGCCTGGTACCTGGATACGCATGCGGTCTAAAGCCTCCATATCTAGAATGCCCTCTTTTCTCTCCGCCTGGCTAACTTCCATGCAGTTATCAGGAACTCAGCTAGATTTGGTTATCCATTGCCATGAAACAAGTGATCCCAAAACATAGCGGCTTAAGACAGCAACAATTTATTATTTCTTATGATTCTGCAGGTTGACTTATGCAGTTCTTCTTCCCATGGGGTTGGCTGGGGTTTTAGAGTGGAGACTTCAAATGGTCCCACCCATGGAGGTGGCAGTTGGTGCTGGCCACCTGCTGATAGCTTAGCTGAGGCTGTGGATTAGCGGCCCAATTCTCAATATGGGTTTCTTCACATGGCTAATTGAGTTTCTTGAAACCATGGTGGGTATTCTCCAGGAATAAGCATTTCAAAAGAGCAAGCCCCAAAGTGCAAGTACTTATCAAGCTTCAGCTTGCATATTCATGCAATGAATGCTGATGTCCCACTGGCTAAGCTAGTTACATGGCCAAGCTTAAGATCATCACGGGAAAGAACTATGCAAGGAGATGAACACTGGAGGGTGCAGCTCATAGAGGGCCACCAATGTGCAATGTACCACACAGTACAAACCTTCTCTGGCCTCCTTAAGCCCCTTCCCAGTGCTTGCCCATTACAATGCTTGCCACACTCAGTTGAAGTAGTTTAATTGTTGAGTGTTGTGCTTCTATGTATGGACTGGAGCTCCATATTTACCAACTGGAGTTCTTCTGAGAGCAGGGTCTGTACCTAATTTCTCCCAGTATCTCATTCCTGACCCAGAATATGTTTGCAGAATGAGTGCTTGAATCAGAGCAGCAACTATCATCACCTCCTTCGTATTTGCCAGGTTCAAGCCCTGTCTCTACGTCATTTAGGCTTAGGACGTTCAAAAGCTGTAAGATGCCAACTATACATAGTCCCTGAGCTCCTTAAAGCACGGCAGCCTGTCCCATACCTAGGTCCCTGCTATACAGAAGGCACCTACCAGGCATTAGTGGAATGAATAAATGAATGAGTGAACTTTCTAGGCATATTATTGAGATTTTCAAGCTATAAGACCATTTGATCCAGCAGTCTCGCTACTGGGTATCTACCCAAAGGAAAGTTACCTGCACTCTTAAGTTTATCATAGCACTGTTCACAATAGCAAAGATGTGGCATCAACCTAAGTGTCATCAATGAATGGCAGGATAAAGAAAAGGTGGTCTACATATACAATGGAATACAACTCACCCATTAAAATGAAAAAAAAAATGTCTTTTGAAGCAACATACATAGAACCAGAGGCCATTATTTTAAGTGAAACAACTCAGAAAGTCAGGTACTGCATGTTCCACTTATAAATGGGAGCTAAATAATGTGTACATACAGACATAGACTGTGGAATAATAAACATTGGAGACTTGGAAGGGTGGGAGTGGGTGAGGGATAAAAAATTGCTTAATGGGCACAATGTACATTATTCAGGTGATGGTTACACTAAAAGCCCAGACCTCCCCACTACACACACAATATATCCATGTAACAAAACTGCATCCATACCCCTTAAATTTATACAAATTTTAAAAATGCATCAACTGCTTTCTTAAACATACATTGTGATGAAGCTGTGCAGAAATCACACTACCCCACAGTCCACAAATAAAGCAGGTCAATCGAAGAGTTGTCAACAAAAGAGATTTTCAGTTCTCTCCTTTCCAGTTGAGGACCCTGAGGAAGGAGAATTGCCCTTGCTGTGCCACGTTCTGCTGAGCAGCCCGGCTGGAGCAGAAGCACAGGGTCCTCCCACGAATGCATCCTCTGCTTCCCTATTTCCTGGTTCTGAGCAGTGGCTCCTAATATAGGTTCTGTCTCATGCTATAAATAGCTACAGACACATCTTCAGTGGTAACACACTGGAGTGTGGAAATCCATTGTGAATTAAACTCCTCCCTATTGCAATATTCTGACATCATAAGAGAAAACAAGAGAATCATCCCTGTGTAAATATACTTCGATTAGATCATTAGGTTTCAAGGCTAAAAAAAGGGAAGAGAAAAAACTGGGTGTTCTGTTCCCCTCTGGATAGGCATTGGGGGTAAGATTTTTCACCCCTCTGTGCGGGAACCCCCCTCAGCTGGAATAACAACTTCTTACTTAAGACCACATTCCTCTAGGTTCCATTCTTTGAAATATTTCATCCTTTGGACTTCAGTTTAAGCAACTAAAATAAAAGAAGATCTTGAATAATAAAACTAAATAAAATAATGTGTTTGCTTCATTAAAGGTTCTTTTTTTCACTTTTTTCGCTTTATGAAAGGACTGACAGTATTATTTTCAGCAGGTGAGATACCCCTTGATCTGTTCAAAATGAAAATGAAATTCATCTAGTTCAGGAGCTATGAGCTGGTTCTGTTGGCCAAATCTAGCCTGCGCTGCCTGTGCATTTTCTCTCTTTTCCTTTCTCTCTCTCTTTCTTCTTATATTTTGTTTAAAGAAATAGAGACAGGGTCTGGCTATGTTTCCCAGAATCGATCTCGAACTCCTGAGCTCAAGCGATCCTCTCACCTCGGCCTCTCAAGGTGTTGGGATTATAGTCATGAGCCACAGTGCCTGGCTCACCTGTGCATTGTTTGAACAACACAGTAGTTGATTTTTAAATTCTGAACTTCTATAACTGCATTATGGCATGTTCTCCAGTTCTCCATAATTGCTGCCACTGCTTGATGTCTCACACATAGTTATGTTACCTGCAGGACCCCTGGGTTTTACCTCTCATTTTACAAATGGGGAAACTGAGGCCTAGAAAGGATGGTTTGCTCAAGGCTGTGGAGCTAGGACATGCCGGGGCTAAAAGGCAAGTCTCCAGCTCCCTGGCACAAGACCCCCTCCCTTCTGCTCACTGCATCTCCACACCCACTTTCTTGGAGCTTTTGTCAAATTAATAAATGTGCAATTTCAACGTACACCACTAAACTGGCAAGCATTTGCAGGGGTGGATTTTGTACTGACAGCACTTACCCAATGGGAAGTTGTTGCAACCTTCCTCTTCCCTTTCTGCCCTCCCATTTCTCAGGGTTGGAGGAACCTCACACTTTGCTGTCATCAGGCAAACCTCATGCATGGACAAGGAGCATCATTTTTCCACTTTTGCCCATCACAGTTCCTCCTTTCTATCAAACGGCACTAGCAGAATCTTTCTCCATATAAAATCCGCACAGTCAATGTTTCATACAGTACAAATGGGCTTCTCTTTTGTTTTGAATTTTTTTTTTTTTTTTTTGAAACAAGACCTTACTCTGCAGCTCAGGCTGGAGTACGGTGGCATGATCATGACTCATTGCAGCCTCAACCTTCTGGGCTCAAGTGATCCTCCCACCTTAGCCTCTCAAGTAACTGGGACCACAGGTGCGTGCCCCGTAGCCAGCTTATTTATTTATTTATTTATTTATAGAGATGAAGTCTCCCTATGTTGCCCAGGCTGGTCTCAAACTCCTGAGTTCAAACAGTCCTCCTACCTTTGCCTCCCAAAGTGCTAGAATTACAGGCATGAGCCACTGTGCCCAGCAAAGCTTTTCTTTCTGGAAAAATCCTACTTGTTATTCAAGGTCCTATTCGAATGTTGTGTCCAGTGGGAAGCCAACTCCACTATTCATTTACATATTTGTAACATCATGTAGCACAGCATGGGGTGTGTGTGCCTACTTGCCCTCACCTTTCCCTCCTTCAGCTCCCCTTGTCTACTCTGTCCCCTCCATCTGTGTTTACTGACTTGAATTGAGAGGATTGAGGCTCATAGGAGACTTCCTGAAAACAATCCACACCCACCACTTTTCTATCAAAATTGAACAAGGACTAGATTTTGATTCTCTTTTTTGGGAAGGAAAATAGGTCACCATACAAAAAGGCCCAAACAGCCTCTCCTGTTCAGGAAAATGCTGTCTGGTGTTGGGATGAGTTGGAGAGCTTTGAGGAGGGAATTGCTATAGAGGAGGAGCTGAAAAGGACAGAGGTGGCAGGTATAGAGAGCAGTCAGTCAATGCAAGAGGGCAGTCTCCACATTGCTCCAAACCTCAGCGTTCATCTGTGTCTGAACCTCTCCGAAACCCAGTGATGAGCTTAGAACAAACGAAAAGAAGACTTACCAGCCGAAAGATGAACGAATTTTAGGGGACTCATGTCAGCAGTGACTCTCCCTTGGGAGGATGGTGGCTGAAGGAGGAGCCAGGGAACCATCTGAACTTGTAGACATTTTAGCCCAGTGCTATCCAATAGAAATACAATGTGACTCACGTGCATAATTTTAAGTTTTCTAGTTGACCCGTTAAAAGTTAAAAAGGTGGCTAGGTGTAGTGGCTCACACCTGTAATGCCAGCACTGTGGGAGGCAGAGGTGGGCAGATCACTTGGGGCCAGGAGTTCGAGACCAGCTTCGCCATCATGGCAAAACCTTGTCTCTATTAAAAATACAAAAATTAGCCCGACGTGTTGACGCACGCCTGTAATCCCAGCTACTCTGGAGGCTGAGGCATGAGAATCGCTTAAACCTGAGAGGCAGAGACTGCAGTGAGTCAAGATCACACCATTGCCCTCCAGCCTGGGTGGCAGAATGAGACTCTGTCTCAAGAAAAAAATAATAATAAAACCGAAAAAGATGAAATTAATTTGAATAACATGTTCAACATATTAAATCTCATACATTTAAAAAAATCCACTATATCCAAATTATTACCATCTCAACATGTTATTAATATAAACATGTAAAAATAAACTATTGTACATGTTTTTCAATCTAAGTCTTTAAATTCTAGTGTTTAGCTTATAGTTAAAGCGCATCTCAATTTGGACACTAAATTTTTATCAAAAAGAATCTGTATTTAGATTTCATAAAATTTTCAGTTGAAAAAGCAGATTTACATAACCAAGTTGTTTCAAATATACCTAAAAGTTTCCATCAAATTGAATCAAATAACAGTTTTTAAATGTAATTAAAATGAAATAATATTAAAAGCCTAGTTCTTCAGTGGCATTAGTGACATTTCAAGTACTTAATAGCCACATGTGGTTACTGGCTACTGTACTGACTGCCGTTTTAGAGAGATCCGGATCGGTCCTACTGCCCATTGCCTGTTCCCCTTGGCCTTGCTCTGGGCTGGACAAGTGGGAGTTTGATCAGAGTTCAATGCCCATGTGCCTCAGTTTAATAGTCTAGCAATGGTGGTTCTCTTTTGAGTTCAGCCTTCTCCTTCTTAGCTCTGGGACACTCTGAGGGGAAGAGAAGGATATTTTATCCGCTGTTGCTCCTAGCTGGAGACCCCACCCAGAAAGCAGGTTGAGTGCCCCGCAGCCGTGTAACTCCTGACTGAACGGGCTCCAAATGGGCCAGACGGGAATGCCTCAGTTCTTCCACATGAAATAATATAGCTAGTGTAACTTTTCCTTTTTTTTTTTTTTTTTTTTGAGACAGAGTCTCACTCTGTTGCCCAGGCTGGAGTGCAGTGGTGCGATCTCGGCTCACTTGCAAGCTCCGCCTCCCCGGTTCATGCCATTCTCCTGCCTGAGCCTCCCGAGTAGCTGGGACTATAGGTGTCCGCCACCACGCCCAGCTAATTTTTTAGTAGAGATGGGGTTTAACCATGTTAGCCGGGATGGTCTCAATCTCCTGACTTCATGATCTGCCTGCCTTGGCCTCCCAAAGTGCTGGGATTACAGGCATGAGCCACGGCGCCTGACCAACTTTTCCATTTTTTAAAGTCATTGCGTAGAGATGGGAGATTGACAATTTTCCTAGAGACATTAAACTACTCCTAAATTAGGAGATGTTTTTAAATTAAATGCCTGTCAGGAATGTCTATTGCATTGCTGGTTCCTAGTACATGAATTATCATTACTTCTAACTACACCAGAGTATCCAATGATGCCTTTCTTAACCGGGGCAAAAATGGAATGATTTTTGTGGCTAAAGTTGTTTTACATTTCTGTACATTATAATTAAGGAAAAATGAAGTCCTTCAGTCTGTAAGTTAGTAAAGATCCATAGACTTTATCTTTCTCTTCTAATTTCTTTTAGAAGTTACTGTTTAACTAGGAAGGAATTTTTTTTCATTGAATGGCATTTTCGTTAATATTTTTGTAAAGTGTACATGAAAAAGTTACATGTGTATAAATATATATGAAGAATTTCTAAAGAATCTACTTGTAAAACATTATTCAGAGTTTTATATGCTCTGAAATATTTTAAAATAAAAATATCCATAAAATGCATAATTTTTGACTAAAGGTTTTCTACTTTTTTTTTTTTTTTTTAGTAAAAGACCCCATAAAGATTGCCACAAGGTGGCACTAAAATCTAATGAAAATTCCAACTCTGGTCTGGTCTTTGAGGAGTGGAGAATGATTTACAAGAGACACTTGGCAAACAAACAAAACCAAATAAATTAGGTTAAAGATTGGAGATAGATTAACATCCTCCTTTTGTCTGAAATACAACTTCCCTGTCTCACAGGTGTGGATATATTATGTCATAAGATGAATATGTTAATAAAGTTAATGGTTAAAATGACTTGTTCTTGGCCGGTGGCAGTGGCTCACGCCTGTAATCCCAGCATTTGGGGAGGTCTAAGTGGGTGGATCACTTGAGGTCAGGAGTTCGAGACCAGCCTGGCCAACATGGGAAGACCCTGTCTCTACTAAAAATACAAAAATTAGCCAGGCATGGTGGCACACGCCTGTAATCCCAGCTACTCAGGGGTCTGAGGCAGGAGAATTGCTTGAACCCAGGAGGCGGAGGTTACAGTGAGCCAAGATCATACCACTGCACTCCAGCCTCAGTGACAGAGTAGGATTCCGTCTCAAAAAATAAAATAAAATAAAATAAAATAAAAATAAAATAACTTGTTCTCATAGAAGAATCACATTTTATCCCTGTCTGAGAGAAGTGCATTATGAAGGGTGAGGAGCAGGGAGGGGCTTGTCTGGCATATCACCTAGTTGGGAAAAGTTTATCCTGTATGTGGGGCAGTCTGGGAAACAGCCAGTCCCTGCAGAGCTTGTCAAAGTACCCTGGACAAAGAAAAAAAAAAAAAAGAATGCCATGGAAAGAAGTCACTGCAGAACACAGATCTTTCTATTTGTTTACTTTGGCATATTTACCAACTGCATAGTTCTAGAAATTATTGCAATATTGAGATTTGAGCTTGGAACACCTCATATAATATTCCTGGAAATCAGAACACGAATGAGTTCAATCCGTTTTCCGGATTCTTTGTTTTTTAAAGAAAAAAACACATGGTACAAAACTTTGTTTCATGTTTCTTAGTAATTGAAGTTTAAGGACATAGCCAAGATTCCCAAGCTATATTAAGACCAAGGAAAGCGGCATTAACAATACAGCTATAAAAGGTTTTGACTAAAAGAAGAAAAATTTGTGTAAATAAGATTTTTCTAATAGGAAAAAAAAAAAAAAAATCTTCCAGATTGCATCCCCAAATCAATGAGCAGAAAAACTATTTACTTGCTGACAGATCAGTTCCTTAGATCTGAAAAACAAAAACAACCACCCCTGCCCCCACCCTCACCGGCCAAAAAAAAAAAAAACCCGCCGGGCGCGGTGGCTCAAGCCTGTAATCCCAGCACTTTGGGAGGCCGAGACGGGCGGATCACGAGGTCAGGAGATCGAGACCATCCTGCCTAATGCGGTGAAACCCCGTCTCTACTAAAAAAAATACAAAAAACTAGCCGGGCGAGGTGGCGGGCGCCTGTAGTCCCAGCTACTCGGGAGGCTGAGGCAGGAGAATGGCGCAAACCCATGAGGCGGAGCTTGCAGTGAGCTGAGATCCGGCCACTGCACTCCAGCCTGGGCGACAGAGCGAGACTCCGTCTCAAAAAAAAAA